>NW_024056426.1:0-31318 GCF_013401445.1 Tripterygium wilfordii
CTCAATTAGAGTGTTAGACATTTAAGAGCACTAAATAGAGTACAACGGTCCACATTGATGCTTTGGAATTGCTCAACTCTCTCCATGGAGGAGCTTTTCACGTTTTTGTGCAATTTCAAACATAACTTGGTCTATTCGCATCTTTACCTTACGAAACGTGGCACGAAGGCTCAAATAGCAAGTTAGACTTTTAAGAGCACTAAATAGCGTGCAACGGTCCACATTGATGCTTTGGAATTGCACAACTCTCTCCATAGAGGAGCTTTTTCACGTTTTTGTGCAATTTGAGACATAAATTGGTCTATTTGCGTCTTTACCTTACGAAACGTGGCACGAAGGCTCAACTAGCAAGTTAGACTTTTAAAGAGCACTAAATAGAGTACAACAGGTCCACATTTATGCTTGGAATTGCTCAACTCTCTCCATAGAGGAGCTTTTCACGTCTTTTGAGTAATTTGAGACATACTTGGTCTATTCGCGTTCATTACCTCACGAAACGTGGCGACGGAAAGGCTCAACTAGCAAGTTAGACATTTTAAGAGGGACTAAATAGAGTTCAACGGCCCACATTGATGCTTTGGAATGGCTCAAACTCTCTCCATAGAGGAGCTTTTCACGTCTTTGAGCAATTTGAGACATACCTTGTCTATTACGAGTCTTACCTACGAAACGTGGCACGAGGCTCAACATAGCAAGTTTAGACTTTTAAGAGCTACTAAATAAGTGCAACGGTCCCAATTGATGCTTTGGAATTGCTCAACTCTCTCCATAGAGGAGCTTTTCACGTCTTTTGATGCAATTGAGACATACCTTGGTCTATTCGCGTCTTACCTTACGAAACGTGGCACGAAGGCTCAACTAGCAAGTTAGACTTTTAAGAGCACTAAATAGAGTTCAACGGCCCACATTGATGCTTTGGAATTGCTCAACTCTCTCCATAGAAGAGCTTTTCACGTCTTTGAGCAATTTGAGACATAACTTGGTCTATTCGCGTACTTTACCTTACGAAACGTGGCACAAAGGCTCAATTAGAGTGTTAGACATTTAAGAGCACTAAATAGAGTACAACGGTCCCACATTGATGCTTTGGAATTGCTCAACTCTCTCCATGGAGGAGCTTTTCACGTTTTTGTGCAATTTCAAACATAACTTGGTCTATTCGCATCTTTACCTTACGAACGTGGCACGAAGGCTCAAATAGCAAGTTAGACTTTAAGAGCACTAATAGCGTGCAACGGTCCACATTGATGCTTTGGAATTGCTCAACTCTCTCCATAGAAGGAGCTTTTCACGTCTTGAGCAATTTGAGACATAACTTGGTCTATTCGCGTCTTTACCTTACGAAACGTGGCACAAAGGCTCAATTAGAGTGTTAGACATTTAAGAGCACTAAATAGAGTACAACGGTCCACATTGATGCTTTGGAATTGCTCAACTCTCTCCATGGAGGAGCTTTTCACGTTTTTGTGCAATTTCAAACATAACTTGGTCTATTCGCATCTTTACCTTACGAAACGTGGCACGAAGGCTCAAATAGCAAGTTAGACTTTTAAGAGCACTAAATAGCGTGCAACGGTCCACATTGATGCTTTGGAATTGCTCAACTCTCTCCATAGAGGAGCTTTTCACGTTTTTGTGCAATTTGAGACATAACATGGTCTATTTGCGTCTTTACCTTACGAAACGTGGCACGAAGGCTCAACTAGCAAGTTAGACTTTTAAGAGCACTAAATAGAGTACAACGGTCCAAATTGATGCTTTGGAATTGCTCAACACTCTCCATAGAGGAGCTTTTCACGTCTTTGAGCAATTTGAGACATAACTTGGTCTATTCGCGTCTTTACCTTACGAAACGTGGCACGAAGGCTCAACTAGCAAGTTAGACTTTTAAGAGCACTAAATAGAGTTCAACGGCCCACATTGATGCTTTGGAATTGCTCAACTCTCTCCATAGAAGAGCTTTTCACGTCTTTGAGCAATTTGAGACATAACTTGGTCTATTCGTGTCTTTACCTTACGAAACGTGGTACAAATGCTCAATTAGAGTGTTAGACATTTGAGAGCACTAAATAGAGTACAACGGTCCACATTGATGCTTTGGAATTGCTCAACTCTCTCCATGGAGGAGCTTTTCACGTTTTTCTGCAATTTCAAACATAACTTGGTCTATTCGCATCTTTACCTTACGAAACGTGGCACGAAGGTTCAAATAGCAAGTTAGACTTTTAAGAGCACTAAATAGAGTGCAACGGTCCACATTGATGCTTTGGAATTGCTCAACTCTCTCCATAGAAGAGCTTTTCACGTCTTTGAGCAATTTGAGACATAACTTGGTCTATTCGCGTCTTTACCTTACGAAACGTGGCACAAATGCTCAATTAGAGTGTTAGACATTTAAGAGCACTAAATAGAGTACAACGGTCCACATTGATGCTTTGGAATTGCTCACTCTCTCCATGGAGGAGCTTTTCACGTTTTTGTGCAATTTCAAACATAACTTGGTCTATTCGCATCTTTACCTTACGAAACGTGGCACGAAGGCTCAAATAGCAAGTTAGACTTTTAAGAGCACTAAATAGCGTGCAACGGTCCACATTGATGCTTTGGAATTGCTCAACTCTCTCCATAGAGGAGCTTTTCACGTCTTTGAGCAATTTGAGACATAACTTGGTCTATTCGCGTCTTTACCTTACGAAACGTGGCACGAAGGCTCAACTAGCAAGTTAGACTTTTAAGAGGCACTAAATAGAGTTCAACGGCCCACATTGATGCTTTGGAATTGCTCAACTCTCTCCATAGAGGAGCTTTTCACGTCTTTGAGCAATTTGAGACATAACTTGGTCTATTCGTGTCTTTACCTTACGAAACGTGGCACAAAGGCTCAATTAGAGTGTTAGACATTTAAGAGCACTAAATAGAGTACAACGGTCCACATTGATGCTTTGGAATTGCTCAACTCTCTCCATGGAGGAGCTTTTCACGTTTTTGTGCAATTTCAAACATAACTTGGTCTATTCGCATCTTTACCTTACGAAACGTGGCACGAAGGCTGAAATAGCAAGTTAGACTTTTAAGAGCACTAAATAGCATGCAACGGTCCACATTGATGCTTTGGAATTGCACAACTCTCTCCATAGAGGAGCTTTTCACGTTTTTGTGCAATTTGAGACATAACATGGTCTATTCGCGTCTTTACCTTACGAAACGCGGCACAAAGGCTCAAATAGCAAGTTAGACTTTTTAGAGCACTAAATAGCGTGCAACGATCCACATTGATGCTTTGGAATTGCACAACTCTCTCCATAGAGGAGCTTTTCACGTTTTGTGCAATTTGAGACATAACATGGTCTATTTGCGTCTTTACCTTACGAAACGTGGCACGAAGGCTCAACTAGCAAGTTAGACTTTTAAGAGCACTAAATAGAGTACAACGGTCCACATTTATGCTTTGGAATTGCTCAACTCTCTCCATAGAGGAGCTTTTCACGTCTTTGAGCAATTTGAGACATAACTTCGTCTATTCGCGTCATTACCTCACGAAACGTGGCACGAAGGCTCAACTAGCAAGTTAGACTTTTAAGAGGACTAAATAGAGTTCAACGGCCCACATTGATGCTTTGGAATTGCTCAACTCTCTCCATAGAGGAGCTTTTCACGTCTTTGAGCAATTTGAGACATAACTTGGTCTATTCGCGTCTTTACCTTACGAAACGCGGCACAAAGGCTCAAATAGCAAGTTAGACTTTTTAGAGCACTAAATAGCGTGCAACGGTCCACATTGATGCTTTGGAATTGCACAACTCTCTCCATAGAGGAGCTTTTCACGTTTTTGTGCAATTTGAGACATAACATGGTCTATTTGCGTCTTTACCTTACGAAACGTGGCACGAAGGCTCAACTAGCAAGTTAGACTTTTAAGAGCACTAAATAGGGTACAACGGTCCACATTTATGCTTTGGAATTGCTCAGCTCTCTCCATAGAGGAGCTTTTCACGTCTTTGAGCAATTTGAGACATAACTTCGTCTATTCGCGTCATTACCTCACGAAACGTGGCACGAAGGCTCAACTAGCAAGTTAGACTTTTAAGAGGACTAAATAGAGTTCAACGGTCCCACATTGATGCTTTGGAATTGCTCAACTCTCTCCATAGAGGAGCTTTTCACGTCTTTGAGCAATTTGAGACATAACTTGGTCTATTCGCGTCTTTACCTTACGAAACGTGGCACAAAGGCTCAAATAGCAAGTTAGACTTTTAGAGCACTAAATAGAGTGCAACGGTCCACATTGATGCTTTGGAATTGCTCAACTCTCTCCATAGAGGAGCTTTTCACGTTTTTGTGCAATTTGAGACATAACATGGTCTATTTGCGTCTTTACCTTACGAAACGTGGCACGAAGGCTCAACTAGCAAGTTAGACTTTTAAGAGCACTAAATAGAGTACAACGGTCCACATTGATGCTTTGGAATTGCTCAACTCTCTCCATAGAGCAGCTTTTCACGTCTTTGAGCAATTTGAGACATAACTAGGTCTATTCGCGTCTTTACCTTACGAAACGTGGCACAAAGGCTCAATTAGAGTGTTAGACATTTAAGAGCACTAAATAGAGTACAACGGTCCACATTGATGCTTTGGAATTGCTCAACTCTCTCCATGGAGGAGCTTTTCACGTTTTTGTGCAATTTCAAACATAACTTGGTCTATTCGCATCTTTACCTTACGAAACGTGGTACGAAGGTTCAAATAGCAAGTTAGACTTTTAAGAGCACTAAATAGAGTGCAACGGTCCACATTGATGCTTTGGAATTGCTCAACTCTCTCCATAGAAGAGCTTTTCACGTCTTTGAGCAATTTGAGACATAACTTGGTCTATTCGTGTCTTTACCTTACGAAACGTGGTACAAATGCTCAATTAGAGTGTTAGACATTTTAGAGCACTAAATAGAGTACAACGGTCCACATTGATGCTTTGGAATTGCTCAACTCTCTCCATGGAGGAGCTTTTCACGTTTTTGTGCAATTTCAAACATAACTTGGTCTATTCGCATCTTTACCTTACGAAACGTGGCACGAAGGCTCAAATAGCAAGTTAGACTTTTAAGAGCACTAAATAGCGTGCAACGGTCCACATTGATGCTTTGGAATTGCACAACTCTCTCCATAGAGGAGCTTTTCACGTTTTTGTGCAATTTGAGACATAACATGGTCTATTTGCGTCTTTACCTTACGAAACGTGGCACGAAGGCTCAACTAGCAAGTTAGACTTTTAAGAGCACTAAATAGAGTACAACGGTCCACATTGATACTTTGGAATTGCTCAACTCTCTCCATAGGGGAGCTTTTCACGTCTTTGAGCAATTTGAGACATAACTTGGTCTATTCGCGTCTTTTCCACACGAAACGTGGCACGAAGGCTCAACTAGCAAGTTAGACTTTTAAGAGGACTAAATAGAGTTCAACGGCCCACATTGATGCTTTGGAATTGCTCAACTCTCTCCATAGAGGAGCTTTTCACGTCTTTCAGCAATTTGAGACATAACTTGGTCTATTCGTGTCTTTGCCTTACGAAACGTGGCACAAAGGCTCAATTAGAGTGTTAGACATTTAAGAGCACTAAATAGAGTACAACGGTCCACATTGATGCTTTGGAATTGCTCAACTCTCTTCATAGAGGAGCTTTTCACGTCTTTGAGCAATTTGAGACATAACTTGGTCTATTCGCGTCTTTACCTCACGAAACGTGGCACGAAGGCTCAACTAGCAAGTTAGACTTTTAAGAGGACTAAATAGAGTTCAACGCCCACATTGATGCTTTGGGATTGCTCAACTCTCTCCATGGAGGAGCTTTTCACGTTTTTGTGCAATTTCAAACATAACTTGGTCTACTCGCATCTTTACCTTACGAAACGTGGCACGAAGGCTGAAATAGCAAGTTAGACTTTTAAGAGCACTAAATAGCGTGCAACGGTCCACATTGATGCTTTGGAATTGCTCAACTCTCTCCATAGAGGAGCTTTTCACGTCTTTGAGCAATTTGAGACATAACTTGGTCTATTCGCGTCTTTACCTCACGAAACGTGGCACGAAGGCTCAACTAGCAAGTTAGACTTTTAAGAGGACTAAATAGAGTTCAACGGCCCACATTGATGCTTTGGAATTGCTCAACTCTCTCCATAGAGGAGCTTTTCACGTCTTTGAGCAATTTGAGACATAACTTGGTCTATTCGTGTCTTTACCTTACGAAACGTGGCACAAAGGCTCAATTAGAGTGTTAGACATTTAAGAGCACTAAATAGAGTACAACGGTCCACATTGATGCTTTGGAATTGCTCAACTCTCTCCATGGAGGAGCTTTTCACGTTTCTGTGAAATTTCAAACATAACTTGGTCTATTCGCATCTTTACCTTACGAAACGTGGCACGAAGGCTGAAATAGTAAGTTAGACTTTTAAGAGCACTAAATAGCATGCAACGGTCCACATTGATGCTTTGGAATTGCACAACTCTCTCCATAGAGGAGCTTTTCACGTTTTTGTGCAATTTGAGACATAACATGGTCTATTTGCGTCTTTAGCTTACGAAACGTGGCACGAAGGCTCAACTAGCAAGTTAGACTTTAAAGAGCACTAAATAGAGTACAACGGTCCACATTTATGCTTTGGAATTGCTCAGCTCTCTCCATAGAGGAGCTTTTCACGTCTTTGAGTAATTTGAGACATAACTTCGTCTATTCGCGTCATTACCTCACGAAACGTGGCACGAATGCTCAACTAGCAAGTTAGACTTTTAAGAGGACTAAATAGAGTTCAACGGCCCACATTGATGCTTTGGAATTGCTCAACTCTCTCCATAGAGGAGCTTTTCACGTCATTTGAGCAATTTGAGACATAACTTCGTCTATTAGCGTCATTACCTCACGAAACGTGGCACGAAGGCTCAACTAGCAAGTTAGACTTTTAAGAGGACTAAATAGAGTTCAACGGCCCACATTGATGCTTTGGAATTGCTCAACTCTCTCCATAGAGGAGCTTTTCACGTCTTTGAGCAATTTGAGACATAACTTGGTCTATTCGCGTCTTTATCTTACGAAACGCGGCACAAAGGCTCAAATAGCAAGTTAGACTTTTTAGAGCACTAAATAGCGTGCAACGGTCCACATTGATGCTTTGGAATTGCACAACTCTCTCCATAGAGGAGCTTTTCACGTTTTTGTGCAATTTGAGACATAACATGGTCTATTTGCGTCTTTACCTTACGAAACGTGGCACGAAAGCTCAACTAGCAAGTTAGACTTTTAAGAGCACTAAATAGAGTACAACGGTCCACATTGATGCTTTGGAATTGCTCAACTCTCTCCATAGAGGAGCTTTTCACGTCTTTGTGCAATTTGAGACATAACTTGGTCTATTCGCGTCTTTACCTCACGAAACGTGGCACGAAGGCTTAACTAGCAAGTTAGACTTTTAAGAGGACTAAATAGAGTTCAACGGCCCACATTGATGCTTTGGAATTGCTCAACTCTCTCCATAGAGGAGCTTTTCACGTCTTTGAGCAATTTGAGACATAACTTGGTCTATTCGCGTCTTTACCTTACGAAACGTGGCACAAGGGCTCAATTAGAGTATTAGACATTTAAGAGCACTAAATAGAGTACAACGGTCCACATTGATGCTTTGGAATTGCTCAACTCTCTCCATGGACGGAGCTTTTACACGTTTTTGTGCAATTTCAAACATAACTTGGTCTATTCGCATCTTTACCTTACGAAACGTGGCACGAAGGCTCAACTAGCAAGTTAGACTTTTAAGAGCTGTCAATAGATTACAACGGTCCACATTGATGCTTTGGAATTGCTCAACTCTCTCCATAGAGGAGCTTTTCACGTCTTTGAGCAATTTGAGACATAACTTGGTCTATTCGCGTCTTTACCTTACGAAACGTGGCACGAAGGCTCAACTAGCAAGTTAGACTTTTAAGAGCACTAAATAGAGTTCAACGGCCCACATTGATGCTTTGGAATTGCTCAACTCTCTCCATAGAGGAGCTTTTCACGTCTTTGTGCAATTTCAGACATAACTTGGTCTATTCGCGTCTTTACCTTACGAAACGTGGCACGAAGGCTCAAATAGCAAGTTAGACTTTTAAGAGCACTAAATAGCGTGCAACGGTCCACATTGATGCTTTGGAATTGCTCAACTCTCTCCATAGAGGAGCTTTTCACGTCTTTGAGCAATTTGAGACATAACTTGGTCTATTCGCGTCTTTACCTCACGAAACGTGGCACGAAGGCTCAACTAGCAAGTTAGACTTTTAAGAGGACTAAATAGAGTTCAACGGCCCACATTGATGCTTTGGAATTGCTCAACTCTCTCCATAGAGGAGCTTTTCACGTCTTTGAGCAATTTGAGACATAACTTGGTCTATTCGTGTCTTTACCTTACGAAACGTGGCACAAAGGCTCAATTAGAGTGTTAGACATTTAAGAGCACTAAATAGAGTACAACGGTCCACATTGATGCTTTGGAATTGCTCAACTCTCTCCATATTGGAGCTTTTCACGTTTTTGTGCAATTTCAAACATAACTTGGTCTATTCGCATCTTTACCTTACGAAACGTGGCACGAAGGCTGAAATAGCAAGTTAGACTTTTAAGAGCACTAAATAGCGTGCAACGGTCCACATTGATGCTTTGGAATTGCACAACTCTCTCCATAGAGGAGCTTTTCACGTTTTTGTGCAATTTGAGACATAACATGGTCTATTTGCGTCTTTACCTTACGAAACGTGGCACGAAGGCTCAACTAGCAAGTTAGACTTTTAAGAGCACTAAATAGAGTACAACGGTCCACATTTATGCTTTGGAATTGCTCAACTCTCTCCATAGAGGAGCTTTTCACGTCTTTGAGCAATTTGAGACATAACTTGGTCTATTCGCGTCATTACCTCACGAAACGTGGCACGAAGGGTCAACTAGCAAGTTAGACTTTTAAGAGGACTAAATAGAGTTCAACGGCCCACATTGATGCTTTGGAATTGCTCAACTCTCTCCATAGAGGAGCTTTTCACGTCTTTGAGCAATTTGAGACATAACTTGGTCTATTCGCGTCTTTACCTTACGAAACGTGGCACGAAGGCTCAACTAGCAAGTTAGACTTTTAAGAGCACTAAATAGAGTTCAACGGCCCACATTGATGCTTTGGAATTGCTCAACTCTCTCCATAGAGGAGCTTTTCACGTCTTTGAGCAATTTGAGACATAACTTGGTCTATTCGCGTCTTTACCTTACGAAAACGTGGCACGAAGGCTCAAATAGCAAGTTAGACTTTTAAGAGCACTAAATAGCGTGCAACGGTCCACATTGATGCTTTGGAATTGCTACAACTCTCTCCATAGAGGAGCTTTTCACGTCTTTGTGCAATTTGAGACATAACTATGGTCTATTTCGCGTCTTTACCTTACGAAACGTGGCACGAAGGCTCAACTAGCAAGTTAGACTTTTAAGAGCACTAAATAGAGTACAACGGTCCACATTGATGCTTTGGAATTGCTCAACTCTCTCCATAGAGGAGCTTTTCACGTCTTTGAGCAATTTGAGACATAACTTGGTCTATTCGCGTCTTTACCTCACGAAACGTGGCACGAAGGCTCAACTAGCAAGTTAGACTTTTAAGAGGACTAAATAGAGTTCAACGGCCCACATTGATGCTTTGGAATTGCTCAACTCTCTCCATAGAGGAGCTTTTCACGTCTTTGAGCAATTTGAGACATAACTTGGTCTATTCGCGTCTTTACCTTACGAAACGTGGCACAAAGGCTCAATTAGAGTGTTAGACATTTTAAGAGCACTAAATAGAGTACAACGGTCCACATTGATGCTTTGGAATTGCTCAACTCTCTCCATAGGAGGAGCTTTTCACGTTTTGTGCAATTTCAGACATAACTTGGTCTATTCGCAGTCTTTACCTTACGAAACGTGGCACGAAGGCTCAACTAGCAAGTTAGACTTTTAAGAGCACTAAATAGAGTTACAACGGTCCACATTGATGCTTTGGAATTGCTCAACTCTCTCCATAGAGGAGCTTTTCACGTCTTTGAGCAATTTGAGACATAACTTGGTCTATTCGCGTCTTTACCTTACGAAACGTGGCACAAAGGCTCAAATAGCAAGTTAGACTTTTAAGAGCACTAAATAGAGTAGCAACGGTCCACATTGATGCTTTGGAATTGCTCAACTCTCTCCATAGAGGAGCTTTTCACGTCTTTGGCAATTTCAGACATAACTTGGTCTATTCGCGTCTTTACCTCACGAAACGTGGCACGAAAGGCTCAATTAGCAAGTGTTAGACATTTAAGAGCACTAAATAGAGTACAACGGTCCACATTGATGCTTTGGAATTGCTCAACTCTCTCCATAGAGGAGCTTTTCACGTCTTTTGTGCAATTTGAGACATAACTTGGTCTATTCGCGTCTTTACCTTACGAAACGTGGCACGAAGGCTCAACTAGCAAGTTAGACTTTTAAGAGCACTAAATAGAGTACAACGGTCCACATTGATGCTTTGGAATTGCTCAACTCTCTCCATAGAGGAGCTTTTCACGTCTTTGTAGCAATTTGAGACATAACTTGGTCTATTCGCGTCTTTACCTTACGAAACGTGGCACGAAGGCTCAAATAGCAAGTTAGACTTTTAAGAGCACTAAATAGAGTACAACGGTCCACATTGATGCTTTGGAATTGCTCAACTCTCTCCATAGAGGAGCTTTTCACGTCTTTTGATGCAATTTGAGACATAACTTGGTCTATTCGCGTCTTTACCTTACGAAACGTGGCACGAAGGCTCAACTAGCAAGTTAGACTTTTAAGAGCACTAAATAGAGTACAACGGTCCACATTGATGCTTTGGAATTGCTCAACTCTCTCCATAGAGGAGCTTTTCACGTCTTTGAGCAATTTGAGACATAACTTGGTCTATTCGCGTCTTTACCTTACGAAACGTGGCACGAAAGGCTCAAATAGCAAGTTAGACTTTTAAGAGCACTAAATAGAGTGCAACGGTCCACATTGATGCTTTGGAATTGCTCAACTCTCTCCATAGAGGAGCTTTTCACGTCTTTGGGCAATTTGCAGACATAACTTGGTCTATTCGCGTCTTTACCTTACGAAACGTGGCACAAAGGCTCAATTAGAGTGTTAGACATTTAAGAGCACTAAATAGAGTACAACGGTCCACATTGATGCTTTGGAATTGCTCAACTCTCTCCATGGAGGAGCTTTTCACGTTTTTGTGCAATTTCAAACATAACTTGGTCTATTCGCGTCTTTACCTTACGAAACGTGGCACGAAGGCTCAAATAGCAAGTTAGACTTTTAAGAGCACTAAATAGAGTAGCAACGGTCCACATTGATGCTTTGGAATTGCTCAACTCTCTCCATGGAGGAGCTTTTCACGTTTTTGTGCAATTTCAAGACATAACTTGGTCTATTCGCATCTTTACCTTACGAAACGTGGCACGAAGGCTCAACTAGCAAGTTAGACTTTTAAGAGCACTAAATAGAGTACAACGGTCCACATTGATGCTTTGGAATTGCTCAACTCTCTCCATAGAGGAGCTTTTCACGTCTTTGTGCAATTTGAGACATAACTTGGTCTATTCGCGTCTTTACCTTACGAAACGTGGCACGAAGGCTCAACTAGCAAGTTAGACTTTTAAGAGCACTAAATAGAGTGCAACGGTCCACATTGATGCTTTGGAATTGCTCAACTCTCTCCATAGAGGAGCTTTTCACGTCTTTGAGCAATTTGAGACATAACTTGGTCTATTCGCGTCTTTACCTTACGAAACGTGGCACAAAGGCTCAATTAGAGTGTTAGACATTTAAGAGCACTAAATAGAGTACAACGGTCCACATTGATGCTTTGGAATTGCTCAACTCTCTCCATGAGGAGCTTTTCACGTTTTTGTGCAATTTCAACATAACTTGGTCTATTCGCGTCTTTACCTTACGAAACGTGGCACGAAGGCTCAAATAGAAAGTTAGACTTTTAAGAGCACTAAATAGAGTGCAACGGTCCACATTGATGCTTTGGAATTGCTCAACCCTCTCCATAGAGGAGCTTTTCACGTCTTTGAGCAATTTGAGACATAACTTGGTCTATTCGCGTCTTTACCTCACGAAACGTGGCACGAAGGCTCAACTAGCAAGTTAGACTTTTAAGAGCACTAAATAGAGTTCAACGGCCCACATTGATGCTTTGGAATTGCTCAACTCTCTCCATAGAGGAGCTTTTCACGTCTTTGAGCAATTTGAGACATAACTTGCTCTATTCGCGTCTTTACCTTACGAAACGTGGCACAAAGGCTCAAATAGCAAGTTAGAATTTTTAGAGCACTAAATAAAGTGCAACGGTCCACATTGATGCTTTGGAATTGCTCAACTCTCTCCATAGAGGAGCTTTTCACGTCTTTGAGCAATTTGAGACATAACTTCGTCTATTCGCGTCTTTACCTTACGAAACGTGGCACAAAGGCTCAATTAGCAAGTTAGACATTGAAGAGCACTAAATAGAGTACAACGGTCCACATTGATGCTTTGGAATTGCTCAACTCTCTCCATGGAGGAGCTTTTCACGTTTTTGTGCAATTTCAAACATAACTTGGTCTATTCGCATCTTTACCTTACAAAACGTGGCACGAAGGCTCAACTAGCAAGTTAGACTTTTAAGAGCACTAAATAGAGTACAACGGTCCACATTGATGCTTTGGAATTGCTCAACTCTCTCCATAGAGGAGCTTTTCACGTCTTTGAGCAATTTGAGACATAACATGGTCTATTTGCGTCTTTACCTTACGAAACGTGGCACGAAGGCTCAACTAGCAAGTTAGACTTTTAAGAGCACTAAATAGAGTACAACGGTCCACATTGATGCTTTGGAATTGCTCAACTCTCTCCATAGAGGAGCTTTTCACGTCTTTGAGCAATTTGAGACATAACTTGGTCTATTCGCGTCTTTACCTTACGAAACGTGGCACAAAGGCTCAATTAGCAAGTTAGACATTTAAGAGCACTAAATAGAGTACAACGGTCCACATTGATGCTTTGGAATTGCTCAACTCTCTCCATAGAGGAGCTTTTCACGTTTTTGTGCAATTTCAGACATAACTTGGTCTATTCGCATCTTTACCTTACGAAACGTGGCACGAAGGCTCAATAGCAAGTTAGACTTTTAAGAGCACTAAATAGAGTGCAACGGTCCACATTGATGCTTTGGAATTGCTCAACTCTCTCCATAGAGGAGCTTTTCACGTCTTTGAGCAATTTGAGACATAACTTGGTCTATTCGCGTCTTTACCTTACGAAACGTGGCACGAAGGCTCAAATAGCAAGTTAGACATTTTAAGAGCACTAAATAGAGTACAACGGTCCACATTGATGCTTTGGAATTGCTCAACTCTCTCCATAGGAGGAGCTTTTCACGTTTTTGTGCAATTTCAAGACATAACTTGGTCTATTCGCAGTCTTTACCTTACGAAACGTGGCACGAAGGCTCAAATAGCAAGTTAGACTTTTAAGAGCACTAAATAGCGTGCAACGGTCCACATTGATGCTTTGGAATTGCTCAACTCTCTCCATAGAGGAGCTTTTCACGTTTTTGTGCAATTTGAGACATAACATGGTCTATTTGCATCTTTACCTTACGAAACGTGGCACGAAGGCTCAACTAGCAAGTTAGACTTTTAAGAGCACTAAATAGAGTACAACGGTCCACATTGATACTTTGGAATTGCTCAACTCTCTCCATAGAGGAGCTTTTCACGTCTTTGAGCAATTTGAGACATAACTTGGTCTATTCGCGTCTTTACCTACGAAACGTGGCACGAAGGCTCAACTAGCAAGTTAGACTTTTAAGAGGACTAAATAGAGTTCAACGGCCCACATTGATGCTTTGGAATTGCTCAACTCTCTCCATAGAGGAGCTTTTCACGTCTTTGAGCAATTTGAGACATAACTTGGTCTATTCGCGTCTTTACCTCACGAAACGTGGCACGAAGGCTCAACTAGCAAGTTAGACTTTTAAGAGCACTAAATAGAGTTCAACGGTCCCACATTGATGCTTTGGAATTGCTCAACTCTCTCCATAGAGGAGCTTTTCACGTCTTTGAGCAATTTGAGACATAACTTGGTCTATTCGCGTCTTTACCTTACGAAACGTGGCACGAAGGCTCAAATAGCAAGTTAGACTTTTAAGAGCACTAAATAGAGTGCAACGGTCCACATTGATGCTTTGGAATTGCTCAACTCTCTCCATAGAGGAGCTTTTCACGTCTTTGAGCAATTTGAGACATAACTTGGTCTATTCGCGTCTTTACCTTACGAAACGTGGCACAAAGGCTCAATTAGCAGTGTTAGACATTTAAGAGCACTAAATAGAGTACAACGGTCCACATTGATGCTTTGGAATTGCTCAACTCTCTCCATGGAGGAGCTTTTCACGTTTTTGTGCAATTTCAAACATAACTTGGTCTATTCGCATCTTTACCTTACGAAACGTGGCACGAAGGCTCAACTAGCAAGTTAGACTTTTAAGAGCACTAAATAGAGTGCAACGGTCCACATTGATGCTTTGGAATTGCTCAACTCTCTCCATAGAGGAGCTTTTCACGTTTTTGTAGCAATTTGAGACATAACATGGTCTATTTGCGTCTTTACCTTACGAAACGTGGCACGAAGGCTCAACTAGCAAGTTAGACTTTTAAGAGCACTAAATAGAGTACAACGGTCCACATTGATGCTTTGGAATTGCTCAACTCTCTCCATAGAGGAGCTTTTCACGTCTTTGAGCAATTTGAGACATAACTTGGTCTATTCGCGTCTTTACCTTACGAAACGTGGCACAAAGGCTCAATTAGAGTGTTAGACATTTAAGAGCACTAAATAGAGTACAACGGTCCCACATTGATGCTTTGGAATTGCTCAACTCTCTCCATAGAGGAGCTTTTCACGTCTTTTGTAGCAATTTGCAGACATAACTTGGTCTATTCGCAGTCTTTACCTTACGAAACGTGGCACGAAGGCTCAAATAGCAAGTTAGACTTTTAAGAGCACTAAATAGAGTGCAACGGTCCACATTGATGCTTTGGAATTGCTCAACTCTCTCCATAGAGGAGCTTTTCACGTCTTTGAGCAATTTGAGACATAACTTGGTCTATTCGCGTCTTTACCTTACGAAACGTGGCACAAAGGCTCAATTAGAGTGTTAGACATTTAAGAGCACTAAATAGAGTACAACGGTCCACATTGATGCTTTGGAATTGCTCAACTCTCTCCATGGAGGAGCTTTTCACGTTTTTGTGCAATTTCAAACATAACTTGGTCTATTCGCATCTTTACCTTACGAAACGTGGCACGAAGGCTCAAATAGCAAGTTAGACTTTTAAGAGCACTAAATAGCGTGCAACGGTCCACATTGATGCTTTGGAATTGCATCAACTCTCTCCATAGAGGAGCTTTTCACGTTTTTGTGCAATTTGAGACATAACATGGTCTATTTGCGTCTTTACCTTACGAAACGTGGCACGAAGGCTCAACTAGCAAGTTAGACTTTTAAGAGCACTAAATAGAGTACAACGGTCCACATTGATGCTTTGGAATTGCTCAACTCTCTCCATAGAGGAGCTTTTCACGTCTTTGAGCAATTTGAGACATAACTTGGTCTATTCGCGTCTTTACCTTACGAAACGTGGCACGAAGGCTCAACTAGCAAGTTAGACTTTTAAGAGGACTAAATAGAGTTCAACGGCCCACATTGATGCTTTGGAATTGCTCAACTCTCTCCATAGAGGAGCTTTTCACGTCTTTGAGCAATTTGAGACATAACTTGGTCTATTCGCGTCTTTACCTTACGAAACGTGGCACAAAGGCTCAATTAGAGTGTTAGACATTTAAGAGCACTAAATAGAGTACAACGGTCCACATTGATGCTTTGGAATTGCTCAACTCTCTCCATGGAGGAGCTTTTCACGTTTTTGTGCAATTTCAAACATAACTTGGTCTATTCGCATCTTTACCTTACGAAACGTGGCACGAAGGCTCAAATAGCAAGTTAGACTTTTAAGAGCACTAAATAGCGTGCAACGGTCCACATTGATGCTTTGGAATTGCTCAACTCTCTCCATAGAGGAGCTTTTCACGTCTTTGAGCAATTTGAGACATAACTTGGTCTATTCGCGTCTTTACCTCACGAAACGTGGCACGAAGGCTCAACTAGCAAGTTAGACTTTTAAGAGCACTAAATAGAGTTCAACGGCCCACATTGATGCTTTGGAATTGCTCAACTCTCTCCATAGAGGAGCTTTTCACGTCTTTGAGCAATTTGAGACATAACTTGGTCTATTCGCGTCTTTACCTTACGAAACGTGGCACAAAGGCTCAATTAGAGTGTTAGACATTTAAGAGCACTAAATAGAGTACAACGGTCCACATTGATGCTTTGGAATTGCTCAACTCTCTCCATGGAGGAGCTTTTCACGTTTTAGTGCAATTTCAAACATAACTTGGTCTATTCGCATCTTTACCTTACAAAACGTGGCACGAAGGCTGAAATAGCAAGTTAGACTTTTAAGAGCACTAAATAGTGTGCAACGGTCCACGTTGATGCTTTGGAATTGCTCAACTCTCTCCATATTGGAGCTTTTCACGTGTTTGTGCAATTTGAGACCTAACATGGTCTATTTGCGTCTTTACCTTACGAAACGTGGCACGAAGGCTCCACTAGCAAGTTAGACTTTTAAGAGCACTAAATAGACTACAACGGTCCAAATTGATGCTTTGGAATTGCTCAACACTCTCCATAGAGGAGCTTTTCACGTCTTTGAGCAATTTGAGACATAACTTGGTCTATTCTTGTCTTTACCTTACGAAACGTGGCACGAAGGCTCAAATAGCAAGTTAGACTTTTTAGAGCACTAAATAAAGTGCAACGGTCCACATTGATGCTTTGGAATTGCTCAACTCTCTCCATAGAGGAGCTTTTCACGTCTTTGAGCAATTTGAGACATAACTTGGTCTATTCGCGTCATTTACCTCACGAAACGTGGCACGAAGGCTCAACTAGCAAGTTAGACTTTTAAGAGGCACTAAATAGAGTTCAACGGTCCACATTGATGCTTTGGAATTGCTCAACTCTCTCCATAGAGGAGCTTTTCACGTCTTTGAGCAATTTGAGACATAACTTGGTCTATTCGCGTCTTTACCTTACGAAACGTGGCACAAAGGCTCAAATAGCAAGTTAGACTTTTAAGAGCACTAAATAGAGTACAACGGTCCACATTGATGCTTTGGAATTGCTCAACTCTCTCCATAGAGGAGCTTTTCACGTTTTTGTGCAATTTGAGACATAACTTGGTCTATTCGCGTCTTTACCTTACGAAACGTGGCACGAAGGCTCAACTAGCAAGTTAGACTTTTAAGAGCACTAAATAGAGTACAACGGTCCACATTGATGCTTTGGAATTGCTCAACTCTCTCCATAGAGGAGCTTTTCACGTCTTTGAGCAATTTGAGACATAACTTGGTCTATTCGCGTCTTTACCTTACGAAACGTGGCACGAAGGCTCAACTAGCAAGTTAGACTTTTAAGAGCACTAAATAGAGTTCAACGGCCCACATTGATGCTTTGGAATTGCTCAACTCTCTCCATAGAGGAGCTTTTCACGTCTTTTGATGCAATTTGAGACATAACTTGGTCTATTCGCGTCTTTACCTTACGAAACGTGGCACGAAGGCTCAACTAGCAAGTTAGACTTTTAAGAGCACTAAATAGAGTACAACGGTCCACATTGATGCTTTGGAATTGCTCAACTCTCTCCATAGAGGAGCTTTTCACGTCTTTGAGCAATTTGAGACATAACTTGGTCTATTCGCGTCTTTACCTTACGAAACGTGGCACAAAGGCTCAAATAGCAAGTGTTAGACTTTTAAGAGCACTAAATAGAGTACAACGGTCCACATTGATGCTTTGGAATTGCTCAACTCTCTCCATAGAGGAGCTTTTCACGTCTTTGTGCAATTTCAAGACATAACTTGGTCTATTCGCGTCTTTACCTTACGAAACGTGGCACGAAGGCTCAAATAGCAAGTTAGACTTTTAAGAGCACTAAATAGATGTACAACGGTCCACATTGATGCTTTGGAATTGCTCAACTCTCTCCATAGAGGAGCTTTTCACGTCTTTGTGCAATTTGAGACATAACTTGGTCTATTGCGTCTTTACCTTACGAAACGTGGCACAAAGGCTCAATTAGCAAGTTAGACATTTAAGAGCACTAAATAGAGTAAACGGTCCACATTGATGCTTTGGAATTGCTCAACTCTCTCCATGGAGGAGCTTTTCACGTTTTTGTGCAATTTCAAACATAACTTGGTCTATTCGCATCTTTACCTTACGAAACGTGGCACGAAGGCTCAACTAGCAAGTTAGACTTTTAAGAGCACTAAATAGAGTACAACGGTCCACATTGATGCTTTGGAATTGCTCAACTCTCTCCATAGAGGAGCTTTTCACGTTTTGTGCAATTTGAGACATAACATTGGTCTATTTGCGTCTTTACCTTACGAAACGTGGCACGAAGGCTCAACTAGCAAGTTAGACTTTTTAGAGCACTAAATAGAGTGCAACGGTCCACATTGATGCTTTGGAATTGCTCAACTCTCTCCATAGAGGAGCTTTTCACGTCTTTGAGCAATTTGAGACATAACTTGGTCTATTCGCGTCTTTACCTTACGAAACGTGGCACAAAGGCTCAATTAGAGTGTTAGACATTTAAGAGCACTAAATAGAGTACAACGGTCCACATTGATGCTTTGGAATTGCTCAACTCTCTCCATGGAGGAGCTTTTCACGTTTTTGTGCAATTTCAAACATAACTTGGTCTATTCGCATCTTTACCTTACGAAACGTGGCACGAAGGCTCAAATAGCAAGTTAGACTTTTAAGAGCACTAAATAGCGTGCAACGGTCCACATTGATGCTTTGGAATTGCTCAACTCTCTCCATAGAGGAGCTTTTCACGTCTTTGTGCAATTAGAGACATAACTTGGTCTATTCGCGTCTTTACCTCACGAAACGTGGCACGAAGGCTCAACTAGCAAGTTAGACTTTTAAGAGGACTAAATAGAGTTCAACGGCCCACATTGATGCTTTGGAATTGCTCAACTCTCTCCATAGAGGAGCTTTTCACGTCTTTGAGCAATTTGAGACATAACTTGGTCTATTCGTGTCTTTACCTTACGAAACGTGGCACAAAGGCTCAATTAGAGTGTTAGACATTTAAGAGCACTAAATAGAGTACAACGGTCCACATTGATGCTTTGGAATTGCTCAACTCTCTCCATGGAGGAGCTTTTCACGTTTTTGTGCAATTTCAAACATAACTTGGTCTACTCGCATCTTTACCTTACGAAACGTGGCACGAAGGCTGAAATAGCAAGTTAGACTTTTAAGAGCACTAAATAGCGTGCAACGGTCCACATTGATGCTTTGGAATTGCTCAACTCTCTCCATAGAGGAGCTTTTCACGTCTTTGTGCAATTTGAGACATAACTTGGTCTATTCGCGTCTTTACCTCACGAAACGTGGCACGAAGGCTCAACTAGCAAGTTAGACTTTTAAGAGCACTAAATAGAGTTCAACGGCCCACATTGATGCTTTGGAATTGCTCAACACTCTCCATAGAGGAGCTTTTCACGTCTTTGAGCAATTTGAGACATAACTTGGTCTATTCTTGTCTTTACCTTACGAAACGTGGCACAAAGGCTCAATTAGAAGTGTTAGACATTTTAAGAGCACTAAATAGAGTACAACGGTCCACATTGATGCTTTGGAATTGCTCAACTCTCTCCATGGAGGAGCTTTTCACGTTTTGTGCAATTTCAAACATAACTTGGTCTATTCGCATCTTTACCTTACGAAACGTGGCACGAAGGCTCAAATAGCAAGTTAGACTTTTAAGAGCACTAAATAGAGTGCAACGGTCCACATTGATGCTTTGGAATTGCTCAACTCTCTCCATAGAGGAGCTTTTCACGTCTTTGAGCAATTTAGAGACATAACTTGGTCTATTCGCGTCTTTACCTTACGAAACGTGGCACGAAGGCTCAACTAGCAAGTTAGACTTTTAAGAGCACTAAATAGAGTTCAACGGTCCACATTGATGCTTTGGAATTGCTCAACTCTCTCCATAGAGGAGCTTTTCACGTCTTTGAGCAATTTGAGACATAACTTGGTCTATTCGCGTCTTTACCTTACGAAACGTGGCACGAAAGGCTCAATTAGAAGTGTTAGACATTTAAGAGCACTAAATAGAGTACAACGGTCCACATTGATGCTTTGGAATTGCTCAACTCTCTCCATAGAGGAGCTTTTCACGTTTTTGTGCAATTTGCAGACATAACTTGGTCTATTCGCGTCTTTACCTTACGAAACGTGGCACGAAGGCTCAACTAGCAAGTTAGACTTTTAAGAGCACTAAATAGAGTACAACGGTCCACATTGATACTTTGGAATTGCTCAACTCTCTCCATAGAGGAGCTTTTCACGTCTTTGAGCAATTTGAGACATAACTTGGTCTATTCGCGTCTTTACCTCACGAAACGTGGCACGAAGGCTCAACTAGCAAGTTAGACTTTTAAGAGGCACTAAATAGAGTTCAACGGTCCCACATTGATGCTTTGGAATTGCTCAACTCTCTCCATAGAGGAGCTTTTCACGTCTTTGAGCAATTTGAGACATAACTTGGTCTATTCGTGTCTTTACCTTACGAAACGTGGCACAAAGGCTCAATTAGAGTGTTAGACATTTAAGAGCACTAAATAGAGTACAACGGTCCACATTGATGCTTTGGAATTGCTCAACTCTCTCCATGGAGGAGCTTTTCACGTTTTTGTGCAATTTCAAACATAACTTGGTCTATTCGCATCTTTACCTTACGAAACGTGGCACGAAGGCTCAAATAGCAAGTTAGACTTTTAAGAGCACTAAATAGCGTGCAACGGTCCACATTGATGCTTTGGAATTGCTCAACTCTCTCCATAGAGGAGCTTTTCACGTTTTGTGCAATTTGAGACATAACTTGGTCTATTCGCGTCTTTACCTTACGAAACGTGGCACGAAGGCTCAACTAGCAAGTTAGACTTTTAAGAGCACTAAATAGAGTACAACGGTCCACATTGATGCTTTGGAATTGCTCAACTCTCTCCATAGAGGAGCTTTTCACGTCTTTGAGCAATTTGAGACATAACTTGGTCTATTCGCGTCTTTACCTTACGAAACGTGGCACGAAGGCTCAACTAGCAAGTTAGACTTTTAAGAGCACTAAATAGAGTTCAACGGTCCCACATTGATGCTTTGGAATTGCTCAACTCTCTCCATAGAGGAGCTTTTCACGTCTTTGAGCAATTTGAGACATAACTTGGTCTATTCGCGTCTTTACCTTACGAAACGTGGCACGAAGGCTCAACTAGCAAGTTAGACTTTTAAGAGCACTAAATAGAGTGCAACGGTCCACATTGATGCTTTGGAATTGCTCAACTCTCTCCATAGAGGAGCTTTTCACGTCTTTGAGCAATTTGAGACATAACTTGGTCTATTCGCGTCTTTACCTTACGAAACGTGGCACGAAGGCTCAAATAGCAAGTTAGACTTTTAAGAGCACTAAATAGAGTGCAACGGTCCACATTGATGCTTTGGAATTGCTCAACTCTCTCCATAGAGGAGCTTTTCACGTTTTTGTGCAATTTGAGACATAACATTGGTCTATTTCGCGTCTTTACCTTACGAAACGTGGCACGAAGGCTCAACTAGCAAGTTAGACTTTTAAGAGCACTAAATAGAGTACAACGGTCCACATTGATGCTTTGGAATTGCTCAACTCTCTCCATAGAGGAGCTTTTCACGTCTTTGTAGCAATTTGAGACATAACATTGGTCTATTCGCGTCTTTACCTTACGAAACGTGGCACGAAGGCTCAAATAGCAAGTTAGACTTTTAAGAGCACTAAATAGAGTACAACGGTCCACATTGATGCTTTGGAATTGCTCAACTCTCTCCATAGAGGAGCTTTTCACGTCTTTGAGCAATTTGAGACATAACTTGGTCTATTCGCGTCTTTACCTACGAAACGTGGCACGAAGGCTCAACTAGCAAGTTAGACTTTTAAGAGCACTAAATAGAGTTCAACGGTCCCACATTGATGCTTTGGAATTGCTCAACTCTCTCCATAGAGGAGCTTTTCACGTCTTTGAGCAATTTGAGACATAACTTGGTCTATTCGCTGTCTTTACCTTACGAAACGTGGCACGAAGGCTCAACTAGCAAGTGTTAGACTTTAAGAGCACTAAATAGAGTACAACGGTCCACATTGATGCTTTGGAATTGCTCAACTCTCTCCATAGAGGAGCTTTTCACGTTTTTGATGCAATTTGCAGACATAACTTGGTCTATTCGCGTCTTTACCTTACGAAACGTGGCACGAAGGCTCAAATAGCAAGTTAGACTTTTAAGAGCACTAAATAGAGTGCAACGGTCCACATTGATGCTTTGGAATTGCTCAACTCTCTCCATAGAGGAGCTTTTCACGTCTTTGAGCAATTTGAGACATAACTTGGTCTATTCGCGTCTTTACCTCACGAAACGTGGCACGAAGGCTCAACTAGCAAGTTAGACTTTTAAGAGGCACTAAATAGAGTTCAACGGCCCACATTGATGCTTTGGAATTGCTCAACTCTCTCCATAGAGGAGCTTTTCACGTCTTTGAGCAATTTGAGACATAACTTGGTCTATTCGCGTCTTTACCTTACGAAACGTGGCACAAAGGCTCAATTAGAGTGTTAGACATTTAAGAGCACTAAATAGAGTACAACGGTCCACATTGATGCTTTGGAATTGCTCAACTCTCTCCATGGAGGAGCTTTTCACGTTTTTGTGCAATTTCAAACATAACTTGGTCTATTCGCATCTTTACCTTACGAAACGTGGCACGAAGGCTCAAATAGCAAGTTAGACTTTTAAGAGCACTAAATAGCGTGCAACGGTCCACATTGATGCTTTGGAATTGCTCAACTCTCTCCATAGAGGAGCTTTTCACGTTTTTGTGCAATTTGAGACATAACTTGGTCTATTCGCGTCTTTACCTTACGAAACGTGGCACGAAGGCTCAACTAGCAAGTTAGACTTTTAAGAGCACTAAATAGAGTACAACGGTCCACATTGATGCTTTGGAATTGCTCAACTCTCTCCATAGAGGAGCTTTTCACGTATTTGAGCAATTTGAGACATAACTTGGTCTATTCGCGTCTTTACCTTACGAAACGTGGCACGAAGGCTCAACTAGCAAGTTAGACTTTTAAGAGCACTAAATAGAGTTCAACGGTCCCACATTGATGCTTTGGAATTGCTCAACTCTCTCCATAGAGGAGCTTTTCACGTCTTTGAGCAATTTGAGACATAACTTGGTCTATTCGCGTCTTTACCTTACGAAACGTGGCACGAAGGCTCAACTAGCAAGTTAGACTTTTAAGAGCACTAAATAGAGTTCAACGGTCCCACATTGATGCTTTGGAATTGCTCAACTCTCTCCATAGAGGAGCTTTTCACGTCTTTGAGCAATTTGAGACATAACTTGGTCTATTCGCGTCTTTATCTTACGAAACGCGGCACAAAGGCTCAAATAGCAAGTTAGACTTTTTAGAGCACTAAATAGCGTGCAACGGTCCACATTGATGCTTTGGAATTGCACAACTCTCTCCATAGAGGAGCTTTTCACGTTTTTGTGCAATTTGAGACATAACATGGTCTATTTGCGTCTTTACCTTACGAAACGTGGCACGAAGGCTCAACTAGCAAGTTAGACTTTTAAGAGCACTAAATAGAGTACAACGGTCCACATTGATGCTTTGGAATTGCTCAACTCTCTCCATAGAGGAGCTTTTCACGTCTTTGAGCAATTTGAGACATAACTTGGTCTATTCGCGTCTTTACCTCACGAAACGTGGCACGAAGGCTCAACTAGCAAGTTAGACTTTTAAGAGGACTAAATAGAGTTCAACGGCCCACATTGATGCTTTGGAATTGCTCAACTCTCTCCATAGAGGAGCTTTTCACGTCTTTGAGCAATTTGAGACATAACTTGGTCTATTCGCGTCTTTCCCTTACGAAACGTGGCACAAGGGCTCAATTAGAGTGTTAGACATTTGAGAGCACTAAATAGAGTACAACGGTCCACATTGATGCTTTGGAATTGCTCAACTCTCTCCATGGACGAGCTTTACACGTTTTTGTGCAATTTCAAACATAACTTGGTCTATTCGCATCTTTACCTTACAAAACGTGGCACGAAGGCTCAACTAGCAAGTTAGACTTTTAAGAGCTGTCAATAGATTACAACGGTCCAAATTGATGCTTTGGAATTGCTCAACTCTCTCCATAGAGGAGCTTTTCACGTCTTTGAGCAATTTGAGACATAACTTGGTCTATTCGCGTCTTTACCTTACGAAACGTGGCACAAAGGCTCAAATAGCAAGTTAGACTTTTTAGAGCAGTAAGTAAAGTGCAACGGTCCACATTGATGCTTTGGAATTGCTCAACTCTCTCCATAGAGAAGCTTTTCACGTCTTTGGGCAATTTCAGACATAACTTGGTCTATTCGCGTCTTTACCTCACGAAACGTGGCACAAAGGCTCAATTAGAGTGTTAGACATTTAAGAGCACTAAATAGTGTACAACGGTCCACATTGATGCTTTGGAATTGCTCAACTCTCTCCATGGAGGAGCTTTTCACGTTTTTGTGCAATTTCAAACATAACTTGGTCTATTTGCGTCTTTACCTTACGAAACGTGGCACAAAGGCTCAATTAGCAAGTTAGACATTGAAGAGCACTAAATAGAGTAGAACGGTACACATTGATGCTTTGGAATTGCTCAACTCTCTCAATGGAGGAGCTTTTCACGTTTTTGTGCAATTTCAAACATAACTTGGTCTATTCGCATCTTTACCTTACAAAACGTGGCACGAAGGCTCAACTAGCAAGTTAGACTTTTAAGAGCAGTCAGACGAGTACAACGGTCCACATTGATGCTTTGGAATTGCTCAACTCTCTCCACAGAGGAGCTTTTCACGTGTTTGTGCAATTTGAGACATAACATGGTCTATTTGCGTCTTTACCTTACGAAACGTGGCACGAAGGCTCAACTAGCAAGTTAGACTTTTTAGAGCACTAAATAAGGTGAAACGGTCCACATTGATGCTTTGGAATTGCTCAACTCTCTCCATAGAGGAGCTTTTCACGTCTTTGAGCAATTTGAGACATAACTTGGTCTATTCGCGTCTTTACCTTACGAAACGTGGCACAAAGGCTCAATTAGAGTGTTAGACATTTAAGAGCACTAAATAGAGTACAACGGTCCACATTGATGCTTTGGAATTGCTCAACTCTCTCCATGGAGGAGCTTTTCACGTTTTTGTGCAATTTCAAACATAACTTGGTCTATTCGCGTCTTTACCTTACGAAACGTGGCACGAAGGCTCAAATAGAAAGTTAGACTTTTAAGAGCACTAAATAGAGTGCAACGGTCCACATTGATGCTTTGGAATTGCTCAACTCTCTCCATAGAGGAGCTTTTCACGTCTTTGAGCAATTTGAGACATAACTTGGTCTATTCGCGTCTTTACCTCACGAAACGTGGCACGAAGGCTCAACTAGCAAGTTAGACTTTTAAGAGCACTAAATAGAGTTCAACGGCCCACATTGGTGCTTTGGAATTGCTCAACTCTCTCCATAGAGGAGCTTTTCACGTCTTTGAGCAATTTGAGACATAACTTGCTCTATTCGCGTCTTTACCTTACGAAACGTGGCACAAAGGCTCAAAGAGCAAGTTAGACTTTTTAGAGCACTAAATAAAGTGCAACGGTCCACATTGATGCTTTGGAATTGCTCAACTCTCTCCATAGAGGAGCTTTTCACGTCTTTGAGCAATTTGAGACATAACTTGGTCTATTCGCGTCTTTACCTTACGAAACGTGGCACAAAGGCTCAATTAGCAAGTTAGACATTGAAGAGCACTAAATAGAGTACAACGGTCCACATTGATGCTTTGGAATTGCTCAACTCTCTCCATGGAGGAGCTTTTCACGTTTTTGTGCAATTTCAAACATAACTTGGTCTATTCGCATCTTTACCTTACAAAACGTGGCACGAAGGCTCAACTAGCAAGTTAGACTTTTAAGAGCAGTCAGACGAGTACAACGGTCCACATTGATGCTTTGGAATTGCTCAACTCTCTCCACAGAGGAGCTTTTTACGTTTTTGTACAATTTGAGACATAACATGGTCTATTTGCGTCTTTACCTTACGAAACGTGGCACGAAGGCTCAACTAGCAAGTTAGACTTTTAAGAGCACTAAATAGAGTACAACGGTCCACATTGATGCTTTGGAATTGCTCAACTCTCTCCATAGAGGAGCTTTTCACGTCTTTGAGCAATTTGAGACATAACTTGGTCTATTCGCGTCTTTACCTCACGAAACGTGGCACGAAGGCTCAACTAGCAAGTTAGACTTTTAAGAGCACTAAATAGAGTTCAACGGCCCACATTGATGCTTTGGAATTGCTCAACTCTCTCCATAGAGGAGCTTTTCACGTCTTTGAGCAATTTGAGACATAACTTGGTCTATTCGCGTCTTTACCTTACGAAACGTGGCACAAAGGCTCAATTAGAGTGTTAGACATTTAAGAGCACTAAATAGAGTACAACGGTCCACATTGATGCTTTGGAATTGCTCAACTCTCTCCATAGGAGGAGCTTTTCACGTTTTTGTGCAATTTCAGAACATAACTTGGTCTACTTCGCAGTCTTTACCTTACGAAACGTGGCACGAAGGCTGAAATAGCAAGTTAGACTTTTAAGAGCACTAAATAGCGTGCAACGGTTCACATTGATGCTTTGGAATTGCTCAACTCTCTCCGTAGAGGAGCTTTTCACGTCTTTGAGCAATTTGAGACATAACTTGGTCTATTCGCGTCTTTACCTCACGAAACGTGGCACGAAGGCTCAACTAGCAAGTTAGACTTTAAAGAGGACTAAAGAGAGTTCAACGGCCCACATTGATGCTTTGGAATTGCTCAACTCTCTCCATAGAGGAGCTTTTCACGTCTTTGAGCAATTTGAGACATAACTTGGTCTATTCGTGTCTTTACCTTACGAAACGTAGCACAAAGGCTCAATTAGAGTGTTAGACATTTAAGAGCACTAAATAGAGTACAACGGTCCACATTGATGCTTTGGAATTGCTCAACTCTCTCCATGGAGGAGCTTTTCACGTTTTTGTACAATTTCAAACATAACTTGGTCTATTCGCATCTTTACCTTACGAAACGTGGCACGAAGGCTGAAATAGCAAGTTAGACTTTTTAGAGCACTAAATAGCGTGCAACGGTCCACATTGATGCTTTGGAATTGCACAACTCTCTCCATAGAGGAGCTTTTAACGTTTTTGTGCAATTTGAGACATAACATGGTCTATTTGCGTCTTTACCTTACGAAACGTGGCACGAAGGCTCAACTAGCAAGTTAGACTTTTAAGAGCACTAAATAGAGTACAACGGTCCACATTTATCCTTTGGAATTGCTCAGCTCTCTCCATAGAGGAGCTTTTCACGTCTTTGAGCAATTTGAGACATAACTTCGTCTATTCGCGTCATTACCTCACGAAACGTGGCACGAAGGCTCAACTAGCAAGTTATACTTTTAAGAGGACTAAATAGAGTTCAACGGCCCACATTGATGCTTTGGAATTGCTCAACTCTCTCCATAGAGGAGCTTTTCACGTCTTTGAGCAATTTGAGACATAACTTGGTCTATTCACGTCTTTACCTTACGAAACGCGGCACAAAGGCTCAAATAGCAAGTTAGACTTTTTAGAGCACTAAATAAAGTGCAACGGTCCACATTGATGCTTTGGAATTGCTCAACTCTCTCCATAGAGGAGCTTTTCACGTCTTTGAGCAATTTGAGACATAACTTGGTCTATTCGCGTCTTTACCTTACAAAACGTGGCACAAAGGCTCAATTAGAGTGTTAGACATTTAAGAGCACTAAATAGAGTACAACGGTCCGCATTGATGCTTTCGAATTGCTCAACTCTCTCCATGGAGGAGCTTTTCACTTTTTTTGCAATTTCAAACATAACTTGGTCTACTCGCATCTTTACCTTACGAAACGTGGCACGAAGGCTGAAATAGCAAGTTAGACTTTTAAGAGCACTAAATAGCGTGCAACGGTCCACATTGATGCTTTGGAATTGCTCAACTCTCTCCATAGAGGAGCTTTTCACGTCTTTGAGCAATTTGAGACATAACTTGGTCTATTCGCGTCTTTACCTTACGAAACGTGGCACAAAGGCTCAATTAGAGTGTTAGACATTTAAGAGCACTAAATAGAGTACAACGGTCCGCATTGATGCTTTCGAATTGCTCAACTCTCTCCATGGAGGAGCTTTTCACGTGTTTGTGCAATTTCAAACATAACTTGGTCTACTCGCATCTTTACCTTACGAAACGTGGCACGAAGGCTGAAATAGCAAGTTAGACTTTTAAGAGCACTAAATAGCGTGCAACGGTTCACATTGATGCTTTGGAATTGCTCAACTCTCTCCGTAGAGGAGCTTTTCACGTCTTTGAGCAATTTGAGACATAACTTGGTCTATTCGCGTCTTTACCTCACGAAACGTGGCACGAAGGCTCAACTAGCAAGTTAGACTTTTAAGAGGACTAAATAGAGTTCAACGGCCCACATTGATGCTTTGGAATTGCTCAACTCTCTCCATAGAGGAGCTTTTCACGTCTTTGAGCAATTTGAGACATAACTTGGTCTATTCGTGTCTTTACCTTACGAAACGTGGCACAAAGGCTCAATTAGAGTGTTAGACATTTAAGAGCACTAAATAGAGTACAACGGTCCATATTGATGCTTTGGAATTGCTCAACTCTCTCCATGGAGGAGCTTTTCACGTTTTGGCGCAATTTCAAACATAACTTGGTCTATTCGCATCTTTACCTTACGAAACGTGGCACGAAGGCTGAAATAGCAAGTTAGACTTTTAAGAGCACTAAATAGCGTGCAACGGTCCACATTGATGCTTTGGAATTGCACAACTCTCTCCATAGAGGAGCTTTTAACGTTTTTGTGCAATTTGAGACATAACATGGTCTATTTGCGTCTTTACCTTACGAAACGTGGCACGAAGGCTCAACTAGCAAGTTAGACTTTTAAGAGCACTAAATAGAGTACAACGGTCCACATTTATGCTTTGGAATTGCTCAGCTCTCTCCATAGAGGAGCTTTTCACGTCTTTGAGCAATTTGAGACATAACTTCGTCTCTTCGCGTCATTACCTCACGAAACGTGGCACGAAGGCTCAACTAGCAAGTTAGACTTTTAAGAGGACTAAATAGAGTTCAACGGCCCACATTGATGTTTTGGAATTGCTCAACTCTCTCCATAGAGGAGCTTTTCACGTCTTTGAGCAATTTGAGACATAACTTGGTCTATTCGCGTCTTTACCTTACGAAACGCGGCACAAAGGCTCAAATAGCAAGTTAGACTTTTTAGAGCACTAAATAAAGTGCAACGGTCCACATTGATGCTTTGGAATTGCTCAACTCTCTCCATAGAGGAACTTTTCACGTCTTTGAGCAATTTGAGACATAACTTGGTCTATTCGCGTCTTTACCTTACGAAACGTGGCACAAAGGCTCAATTAGAGTGTTAGACATTTAAGAGCACTAAATAGATTACAACGGTCCGCATTGATGCTTTCGAATTGCTCAACTCTCTCCATGGAGGAGCTTTTCACGTTTTTGTGCAATTTCAAACATAACTTGGTCTATTTGCGTCTTTACGTTACGAAACGTGGCACGAAGGCTCAAAAAGAAAGTTAGACTTTTAAGAGCACTAAATAGAATGCAACGGTCCACATTGATGCTTTGGAATTGCTCAAATCTCTCCATAGAGGAGCTTTTCACGTCTTTGAGCAATTTGAGACATAACATGGTCTATTCGCGTCTTTACCTTACGAAACGTGGCACGAAGGCTCAAATAGCAAGTTAGACTTTTAAGAGCACTAAATAGAGTACAACGGTCCACATTGATGCTTTGGAATTGCTCAACTCTCTCCATGGAGGAGCTTTTCACGTTTTTGTGCAATTTCAAACATAACTTGGTCTATTCGCATCTTTACCTTTCGAACGTGGCACGAATGCTCAAATAGCAAGTTAGACTTTAAGAGCCCTAAATAGCGTGCAACGGTCCACATTGATGCTTTGGAATTGCTCAACTCTCTCCATGGGGGGCTTTTCACGTTTTTTGTGCAATTTGAGACATAACATGGTCTATTTGCGTCTTTACCTTACGAAACGTGGCACGAAGGCTCAACTAGCCAAGTAGACTTTTAAGTAGCACTAAATTTAGAGTACAACGGAGGTCCACATTGATGCTATGTGAATTGCTCAAGTCTCTCGCCATATGATCGGAGCTTTTCACGTATTTGAGCATTTGATGACATACTTGGTCTGAGTTCGCAGTCTTTACCTTACGAAGCGATGACACGAAGGCTCAAACTAGCAAGTTAGAACTTTTAAGAGGACTAAATAGAGTTCAAACGGCCCACATCGATGATTTGGAATTGCTCAGAACTCTCTCCATATAGGAGCTTTTTCACCACGTGTTTGTGTAGAAATTTCAAACATAACTTAGGGGTCTATTTGCGTCTTTACCTTACGAAACGTGGCACGAAGGCTCAAATAGAAAGTTAGCCTTTTAAGAGCATTAAATAGAGTGCAACGGTCCACATTGATGCTTTGGAATTGCTCAACTCTGTCCATAGAGGAGCTTTTCACGTCTTTGAGCAATTTGAGACATAACTTGGTCTATTCGCGTCTTTACCTTACGAAACGTGGCACAAAGGCTCAATTAGAGTGTTAGACATTTAAGAGCACTAAATAGAGTACAACGGTTCACATTGATGCTTTGGAATTGCTCAACTCTCTCCATGGAGGAGCTTTTCACGTTTTTGTGCAATTTCAACTATAACTTGGTCTATTCGCATCTTTACCTTACGAAACGTGGCACGAAGGCTCAAATAGCAAGTTAGACTTTTTAGAGCACTAAATAAGGTGAAACGGTCCACATTGATGCTTTGGAATTGCTCAACTCTCTCCATAGAGGAGCTTTTCACGTCTTTGAGCAATTTGAGACTAACTTGGTCC